>NC_135819.1:71585573-71622345 GCF_964213995.1 Mustelus asterias
TCAGTCATGTTCTCTTCACTCATTCCCCCATAAACTTTGAACTTCTTCAGGTTGCAGACGTGGGTCTTTTCATACTTGCCAAAGGTAATGCTCTGAACTATTGCAGGCCTCTCAAGTTTCAGAATCAAATACTGGAGAAAAAGAATCAAACAATTTATTAAGGCCAAGAATAACTATGAGAGAACTTATGCAATCGGATTCAATGGTAAGTGATCAACAACGCTGGCATAACAAAAGTGTTTGTTTAAAAATAAAACAAAAAATGTTGAGCAAAAGAATAATCATTATGGTTTAAAAATTGACAAATCACATCTTTAAACAGAATGAAATTCCTTGAAATGGTTAACAAAAACAACAGCTATCAATGCTTTCCGTTGGGTATAAAATATTTTGCATTTCAGAAGAGGCTTGGTAAAGTTCCAGGACACAGCTTCTATGGTTGAAAGTATATCGGATCAATGGCATTTTAGCTAGATGGATCAAGAACTGACCTGGGAATAGGGAAGTTGTAAAAGCACAGGGTATTGAGCTTGTGTTAACTATTAGATGAGTCTGTTTGACCCTAATCTTTGGAATGTTAAGTAAATGCTCAAGAGCTACGGACTATATTTAATGTAGGTAATTCAATCTGGTGTCAGAAATATAATAGATGGGTACACAATACTAATGAAGACCTGGATGTGACTATCAATTTAAACTCAATAACAAACCAACTGCATACTGGGAGAGAGGATGCAGAGGCTTATAGTCTTGTCAAGAAACCTGGCGTTTGGCACATCTGGAGAATGATATGTAGTGTTTAGCTTAAATGTGCAAAGAAAACTGGGGTTTAAGTTAACGGTGGCTTTGCAGACAGATGAAAACACGAGGATCCTGCCAAACTTGGATGTCTAAATTTCTAGAAGAAACGTCTGTCTTTTGCAGTTGGTGTCTCTGCTATCAGCAATTAGAAAATTTACACTTGCTAATTTTAAACTAGCTACCAGCATTATCAGCTTTTATTAGTGAGTAAAACAAATCAAGGTGAAGTCAAATATTCAATTTCCATGTCTCCCAGATTAATGTACTTTCTAAAGTAAAATTAGTTTAGATTTAATTGCATTGATATCTACTCAAATTTGTCATTTAGTTTCTACGACAAAATGATGGAGGAGAAAACTGAGAAAATTACACAAATTATTGATAAACAAAATGAACAAAAGGTACAACAGCTATAAGGGAGGAAGCATTCAACTTCAAACAGACTTGCTAATTACAGAATACATCAGTTAAATGTGTGTTTACGGTGGGGCTTTTTTTAAAAGTCCCACATACAGTCCATTTAAAAATGTACTGATGGGGGGTCACATGATGAAAGCATTGGAGTGGCTGCGTTTCCATGAGCTCTGGTGCTATTCAGCTTTTAACCCAACGTACACCCATAATTATTTGATCCTGGTGTGTATATATATAATCTGTGCTGTGTTCCTGGAAGATCCTGGCTGAGTTTTGGCAAAACGGATCAAAATCAAGTCAAGAAAATCCTTGTTTGATCAAGGCGGTTGGAGACAGCTGGGATGAGGCTCAGTTTGCGGTGACGGCTTCGCTGATGAGTGGGACTACGGTTCAGTGATGCTGTCGGCGTCGAGATGATGGCCGCCGTTATGAGTGAAGTTGCGGACAATGGTCACGGCTCCCTGGCACAGATTTTTATTGGCAAACTGAGATATCCAAAAGAGAACGGATAAAGCGGAAAAGAGAATCGAGAGGGCAGTTTCCTTGGTAAAGGCTCACCCTCAGTTCTTGGAAATTCAGCTGCATGGTATGTCAACTATCCTGATTGTTTCAGGAAGATGGGGCCAGAGAAGAAACACCTGTATGACCCGTCTCCAGAGGGGAGCTGGGGATGAATTCCCTGCTGAATTGCTTTTTTAATTAATTTGTGGGACATGGGCATCGCTGGTTGGCCAGCATTTATTGCCCATCCCTAGTTGCCTGGGGGCAGTTATAAGGTCAACCATATTGCTGTGGCTCTGGAGTCACATGTAAGCCAGACCAATAAAAAAGGCAGATTTCCTTCCCTAAAAGGACATTAGTGAACCAGATGGGTTTTTCCTACAATCGACAACGGTTTCATGGTCATCAATAGATTCTTAATTCCAGATTTTTTTTAAACTGATTTCAAATTCCACCAGCTGCCGTGGCGGGATTCATACCCGGGTCCCCAGAATATTAGCTGAGTTTCTGGATTAATAGTCTAGCAATAATACCACGAGGCCATTGCCTTCCGAATTTGAGAACTGGTTGCCATATTTTCACAATCTTGATTTGAAGGCCAGGCACTTCGATGGAGCACATTGTGTCCAGTCTTTGAGGTCTCGGGTCAGTCGAAGACTCCAATCACTGGGCTTGTATTGTCTTGTCCTGTGTGTTCGTCGAGAAGGGTTAGAGGTAGTGGACCTGTCGAGTCCTCTCCACCTGCCGGGGTCGAAGGTTTTCTTCACTGGAGCTTCAGGATGACATCGTGGCGGAGGTGCAGAAGCTTCGATGAAAGTCTGGATGGATTTTGAGTGTTGCTCAATGATCCTGTCATGGCTTTGGCCCTTTCAAGCTCCGAGGTCATATTACCTGCAGTTGGTCATTAATCATGAACTTTGTTCCCCAATGATTATACTCCTGATTGCGATATTGTCCTTTATTCTGACACGGTATATACGAGTACAGAGGCATTTGTCACCTGTTTTTGTGCGAAAATTAGGATAGTCTAATTTTTCTTTTTCATGGTATTCGTGCACCATTGTGCTCCGAACGTGGAACAAGGGAGGCTGCAGTCTAATGTAGATTGCCATTTGCATTCAATCTTGGTTTTGATGATTGGTACCGGGGGATCGGAGTGGGTGGGAGTCTGCCCGGCCTGCTTCAGGTACTAAATTTTGGGTTTCAGCGCTTGCAATACCGAGATATTCCCTTCTTTGGGGATTGTTTATGGGTCTCCTTCCTTCCATTGAGGAGCATGCTGAGTTGGTTGCATGACATGAAGGTTGTGCAGCATTAATCTGTATTTTTTTTATAGGTGCTGTAATCCTTGCATTTACACCATTTTTAGTATCCTTCACTTTATTCACAGCTGGGTGGCAGGTAGCTGGTTTGGTATAGAGATGGTTGATATGGCCTTACAAGTCCTAGTTGTGGGTGAGGAAGTTCCCCCTGAGAACAATTGGGGTCGTGTTTTCCTTTTGTATGTGTGTTATTTTGGGATTAAGGAATCCTTGCTGGTTTCCTATGAAAGTACAGACAGATCATATATTCTGGAAAAGACAGGCTAATTTTCTTTTTGTCATTGGCGTTCCTGGTGTTGTTTGTGTGGGGGAATTATGTTCTGGTGCACGACCGGGTGTGGTTTGTTCACCCTTAGATATCTAGCCTTGTTCGGTTGGTCTTCTCTTTTAGCTTGACTCCGCGGGTAGTGACAGTGGTTACTTGATTACTTGGCTCAATGAATGTAGAGTGGGCATATTACCCTGTTGTTACGGTTTCTCTGATGAGGGGAAATGGATCGATGGCGAGGCCTAAATGACACCTCTGGGGTGCCTAGAGTCAGATGTTGGGCAAGGGAGTAGGTTGCCCTCCCCCGAGACCTCCCCTTCTGGACAGCTCTCCTTCTTGAGACTTGGTTCCCCTGTGGATCAGCATTCACAAATCTATACCCACAGTTCATCTGACCTCCACTTTCAGTTCCTTCTGTGGGAGCAGTGGATATGCAATGCACAAGGATCAGAGTACTAACAGGAGTCGATCATTCATCTGTCCTCAAACATCTCAAATCTCCACTGCACCAGGAACGCGCAACCGTTCATGAACATTTTTGGGCCTCCTTATAATTTTCTTTTGACTGTAAATTTAAATAAAATCTAGTCCCCAAAATAAAATATGTAATAGCTGTAATAGAGGAATTGTTAAGTAAAGTCCTAGACATCGCAAACCGTGCAAAGATTTGGACATAACGAAGTATAAAATATTGATGCACACAACAGTATGTGGTACTCTTTAAAAACTGCCACTAGAGCATGGTATCTCCTGCATTATAGATCACAAGCAGGCAAGAGCACAACACTGTTAGAAATTACGCTGATTGAATTTCATATTTCATTCCAGAGTACTGAAAATCCTTTGCTGTTTTTAAGTTATGCAAATTTCTTCAACATACTGCAACACTTTTCATAAATTTCCAGCTAAATAAATTGTGGAAAACTGCAGTCCATTTGATTCACATCCTATGTCAAAGCAATAGATCTGCATCACTCTCTTTTGGTCCTGAAATTTCTGCTCTATTTTACATCCAAAGGTCAATTAATATTTTTTATTTGTCTGTACAATTCACTTACTTTCCATGATGATGGGCTTACAACATATAAAAACTATCAGGAAAAGGTACAACCACAAATTCCTCCAACCTCAAAATGCAATCAAATGCAAATGTGAGAATGGAACTTGATGCGAGTTAGGGTTCTAGCAGCAGAACTTTGCAGGAGTTGATTTGTCTGGAGGGAAGAGCATTGGACTAATGGAGTCTGCAAAGTTAAGAAAAGTAGAAGTGGTCTTTGGAGATGGGGAAGATATGGTTTAGAAGCTCAGCTCAGAAACAAACTGGAAGACAAGGATATGAACATGCTAGTTCAGTCTGAAACAACGATGGGAGATCTGGGTGGCATCAATGACAAGAGTTTGTGACTGCAAATGAAGACAATGGCTTCTTTGGTCTGTACTTAATTACGAACACTGCACCTCACCCAGAATCAAATGCAAATCAAGCAGGCTGACAACATAGAGACAAGAGAGGTGGGTAGTGAGATAGAGCTAGGCATCATTAGTACACATGTGGAACTTAATGCCATGATTTTGAATGAACTCAGACTGGTTAAGCCTCCAGACAATACGAGTGGTGTGCTCCCTTTAATAGGAGGCAGCTAATCATGTACCTGTGGGGCTATGCTAAAATTTCTATAAATTAACAATTATGACCCAGTTTCTTTGTTGACAAACGTTTTCAACCAAATCTAACAAACCCGCACATTCTGTTATGCCCCACTTTTACCCCATCATCACCTCAAGCCAGAGCTCAGAGCAAGTTTATCCTCAGATAATTACATAGTTTTAAATTGTCAATAGCAACGAAAACAAGGGTGCATCTGTAAAATACAATAAATTACTCATTCTGTTCCATATATCTGCACATATACATCATGGCAGAAGTGCACAGATGCATATTCCATAGAATTGGAAACAGTCTGACAATAGATCAGATACGTCAGCAAAAAATTACTTTTACCATGAGAAACTCTCAAAATCACCAATAATGACGGAATCTTACATTTGTTGTTAGGAGCACTATCGGGTACAAATGTCAGAATTAGATTTAGTATCCAATGGAACTTCACTTGCAGGAAATTAAACTGAGGTTACCCCAACTGATTGCAAAGCACTTGTGTTTTTCTTTACATTAAGAGTCAAGAAAGAGATGGCGAGGCAGAAGTTTAGGGAAGGAATTCCCATCAGTAAGGCCAAGACATCTGGAGGACTTACCACTAATGAAGAAGTGAAATCTAGGAATGCATGATGCTGTATTCAGCAGTTTCTTTGCAATCATCCCAGTTTATGGAGCATAAAATATTTCTCTAATAACGTTTCCAAGATATAAATGGAGTAAATCAACGTGGTTGCAATCGAAATTATTTTAACTTCATGCAACCACCTTCAAATTGCCATTGGACAGACTCAGCTGGTAAGGGATAGGAAGACATTCACAAAGGTTTTTGAATGCGATAAAGTCACACACAAGTATCAGTTCAGGGCTTTAGGATTAGGCTCATAACTACAGTCACACAAAAATGTAAGTGCTTGTCGCAACCGCTAAATACCAGCAACAGGGTTGAACAGAATGAAAAGAAAGAAATGTATTCCTCACCTCAATTAAAACACAATATACATTTGTGAAGCAAAGGGAAATAGTGTGCATCAGCTTTAAAGGATTAATGCAAGAGGAGGAATTATACAAAAGTATAATTATACAAGGGAGAGTGAAAAACAAAGAGCAGAAACGTGAAGTCCTTCACCTGAGGGGGATAGTTGCTTTCAGAGGACCACCTTGAAGACTGGTCATGAGGTTTATCCACCAAAATATTCCTGAAAGAAAGCACAATATCTTTGTTAGTTCTTCAGTCAATCTCCTTTCCCTCAAGCGGTGTAACCCCTTCAGTCTTGTCTGACAGCATTAACAGGATTCCTTAATAACTCCCTTAGATCAAGATATCTGCAGAGTCAATGCCTGAGCGCATCACATTTAACTGAAATTACAAGATAATTTGTTCTTGTGGAGGGGCTTTTACAGCACCATACATACAAACTGAAAGAACAACACAAATTGTGACATGAGTAAAGACAATTAACATTAGATTCCTGGCCTTGCCAGATAGCTCAATACCCTATTTTAGGTTGAAACAATTAAGCAAAATTAAACAAACTAAGGGACAAATCAAGAGATTTGGAATACTCCCCATCAAGTAAAAATATAAATTGCAAAGGAAACTTGCAACATAAAAGCAAAGCGTGATTAACGGGGTCGCTAAAACACCCCAGTCCCCGTGGTGCCCCATCGGGCAGGGAAGGCCAGATGGCTCAAAGAAAGTTAATACTCGATCCACACCCATTCATTTGCCCACCGTTTGCCTCCTACATCTGTCCACTGTGCAGAAAAATCAAAATCCTGCAACTTTCTAAACGTTCTCACCAAGGCCGAATCCAGGAAGCTGACATCTGCTTCTTGAGAAGATTTCAATTAATCTCAGTTTGTCAGATTGTAGGACTAGAAAGGAATCTCAGACTTCAATTTATTTTTGATCGAGAGGGTTGGCCCTTCATATTACAATTTCAAGTGCAATGCTCCATTGTGCAATACATATTCATTTAGTCATGATGCAAGTTCTAGACATTTACAATTCCAGCAGACAGGCCCCACACAAACTCTTGATTGCAGGTGAGGAATAGGGCATCAACTCAATATAGCCATCAATTCTGGGCATTTCCAAGCAGGCATTACTACAATGGCAGGAACCTAGGAATAAATTGCTCCAATTCAGGGGCTGTTGTGCAAGAATACAAACAACCTTCCACGATGCGACTGGAGGGAAAACTGAAGGAGATCAATTGTAAAATCCCATACAGTCATTCCATTTGTATAAAGCACAGGCTCTGTGAAATTGGGCAGCACGGTAGCACAGTGGTTAGCACTGCTACTTCACAGCTCCAGGGGCCTGGGTTCGATTCCCAGCTTGGGTCACTGTCTGTGTGCAGTTTGCACATTCTTCTCGTGTCTGCGTGGGTTTCCTCCGGGTGCTCTGGTTTCCTCCCACAGTCCAAAGATGTGCGGGTTAAGTTATGGCCATGCTAAAATTGCCCCTTAGTGTCCTGAGATGCATAGGTTAGAGGGACTAGTGGGTAAATATGTAGGGATATGGGGGGTAGGGTCTGGGTGGGATTGTGGTTGGTGTGGACTCGATGGGCCAAATGGCCTCTTTCTGCACTGTAGGGTTTCTATGATTCATAGAACATAGAACAGTACAGCACAGAACAGGCCCTTCGGCCCACGATGTTGTGCCGAGCTTTATCTGAAACCAAGATCAAGCTATCCCACTCCCTATCATCCTGGTGTGCTCCATGTGCCTGTCCAATAACCGCTTAAATGTTTCTAAAGTGTCTGACTCCACTATCACTGCAGGCAGTCCATTCCACACCCCAACCACTCTCTGCGTAAAGAACCTACCTCTGATATCCGTCCTGTATCTCCCACCACGAACCCTATAGTTATGCCCCCTTGTAATAGCTCCATCCACCCGAGGAAATAGTCTTTGAACGTTCACTCTATCTATCCCCTTCATCATTTTATACACCTCTATTAAGTCTCCCCTCAGCCTCCTCCGCTCCAGAGAGAATAGCCCTAGCTCCCTCAACCTTTCCTCATATGACCTACCCTCCAAACCAGGCAGCATCCTGGTAAATCTCCTCTGCACTCCTTCCAGCGCTTCCACATCCTTCCCATAGTGAGGTGACCAGAACTGCACACAATATTCCAAATGTGGTCTCACCAAGGTCCTGTACAGTTGCAGCATAACCCACGGCTCTTAAACTCCAACCCCCTGTTAATAAAAGCTAACACACTACAGGCCTTCTTCACAGCTCTATCCACTTGAGTGGCAACCTTTAGAGATCTGTGGATATGGACCCCAAGATCTCTCTGTTCCTCCACAGTCTTCAGAACCCTACCTTTGACCCTGTAATCCACATTTAAATTTGTCCTACCAAAATGAATCACCTCACATTTATCAGGGTTAAACTCCATTTGCCATTTTTCAGCCCAGCTTTGCATCCTATCTATGTCTCTTTGCAGCCTACAACAGCCCTCCACCTCATCCACTACTCCACCAATCTTGGTGTCATCAGCAAATTTACTGATCCACCCTTCAGCCCCCTCCTCTAAGTCATTAATAAAAATCACAAAGAGCAGAGGACCAAGCACTGATCCCTGCGGCACACCGCTAGCAACCTGCCTCCAATCCGAAAATTTTCCATCGACCACCACCCTCTGTCTTCGGTCAGACAGCCAGTTGCCTATCCAATCGGCCAACTTTCCCTCTATCCCACACCTCCTCACTTTCATCATAAGCCGACCATGGGGGACCTTATCAAACGCCTTACTAAAATCCATGTATATGACATCAACTGCCCTACCTTCATCAACACACTTAGTTACCTCCTCAAAAAATTCTATCAAATTTGTGAGGCACGACTTGCCCTTCACGAATCCGTGCTGACTATCTCGGATTAATCCGCATCTTTCTAAATGGTCGTAAATCCCATCCCTAAGGACCCTTTCCATCAATTTACCAACCACCGAAGTAAGACTAACCGGTCTATAATTACCAGGGTCATTTCTATTCCCTTTCTTAAACAGAGGAACAACATTCGCCATTCTCCAGTCCTCTGGCACCATCCCCGTGGACAGCGAGGACCCAAAGATCAACGCCAAAGGCTCTGCAATCTCATCCCTTGCCTCCCAAAGAATCCTAGGATACATTTCATCAGGCCCAGGGGACTTATCGACCTTCAGTTTATTCAAAACTGCCAAGACATCCTCCCTCCGAACATCTATTTCCTCCAGCCTATTAGCCTGTAACACCTTCTCTTCCTCAAAAACATGGCCCCTCTCCTTGGTGAACACTGAAGAAAAGTATTCATTCATCACCTCGCCTATCTCTACTGACTCCATACACAAGTTCCCACTACTGTCCTTGACCGGCCCTAACCTCACCCTGGTCATTCTTTTATTCCTCACATAAGAGTAAAAAGCCTTGGGGTTTTCCTTGATCCGACCCGCCAAGGACTTCTCATGTCCCCTCCTAGCTCTCCTAAGCCCCTTTTTCAGCTCATTCCTTGCTAACTTGTAACCCTCAATCGAGCCATCTGAACCTTGTTTCCTCATCCCTACATAAGCTTCCCTCTTCCTTTTCACAAGACATTCCACCTCTTTTGTGAACCATGGTTCCCTCACTCGGCCATTTCCTCCCTGCCTGACAGGAACATACCTATCAAGGACATCCAGTATTTGTTCCTTGAAAAAATTCCACTTTTCATTAGTTCCTTTCTCTGACAGTTTCTGTCAAATACATTCATGTAACAATCTGTCCTCTTTTGAAGTTGACTAGAACTGGATTAATTAGACTTTAAGACTCCAGATCACCATAGAGAGTGCACTTAACCTCTGCAGAAGCAATTCTAATTTTGAAACAGGGGCTTTAAGTTAACAATGGAGAATGGAATGGTAAAATTAGGACACAATGAATGAGAGGTACATATATGCTCGGATTTTCAGTAGCCAAATGGTCAGTCTCAAGGCAAATTCAAATGATAACACAATTACACTTACTATGGATTTGATTTAAGATTGAATGTTATTCACGGCTTCACAGTAAAGGTTCAGGTAGAAATTAAACATGCAACTAGCGTAGCTTCAACAATGGTTGACAGCCATAGTATGCCTATTTCTGCACCAACCAATTAGCGCCTGTAAGCTATTCATTTTTATTTCAGCTAAAACATGCAAGAAAAATGCACGTTTAACCATTATTTTGATAAAGTATCAAGACAGAACAACCAATTATTGTTAAGCAGCAAGTAAACCAAAATTGGTTTGACCTGTATGCTCGCAGATATTACCTTTCCATCACAATGGCACCACAGTGTGGCAAGAGAACAGATAGGATAGAAAGGTTGCTGAGATGACAATGTAACAGGATACTGACCAGGATACTAACCAGGACATGAAGCCCCTATCATTGTGTATGTTCATCAATCTGTTCAATAACTTAATGAACAAAGTTAAACACAGCAAGAATTAGACAATGAAAGCTTGTTTTTAAAATTGGTATGGAAGACGAAGCCAAACACAGCAGGAACTTTGGCTAGCTTTAAGACCTGAATAGGCATCACTCATGCTTCCCGATAAGTTGATTACACACAAGTTTCTCGACATAAGGCTGCTCTGTATACGGTCATAAGGTGAGTATTTTTTTTAACAAATTGTTTTTTATTTATTTACAGGATTTGAGTATCGCTAGCAAGACCAGCAAGTGTCACCCATCCCCAACTGAGCATGATGTGGTAGTGGTGAGCCACCTCAAACTGCTGCAGTCCATCCGATGTAGGTATACCCACTGTGCTATTAGGGAGGGAGTTCCAGGATTTTGACCCAATGGCAGTAAAGGAACAGTGATGTAGTTGGTGTGTGGCTTCGATAGGAGCTTACAGGTGGTGTTCCCATGCACCCCATACAACTGTGCAAGGTGTTTCTGGACAGTTTTGGTCCCCTTACTTGAAGGATATCATTGCATTGGGAGAAGTTCAGAGAAGGTTTGCTCAACTGATGGTTGGAGTTATTTCATGATGGATGGATGGATGGACAGGTTGTGTCTGTATCCACTGGAGTTCAGAAGAATGAGAGGTGATCTTGAAACATAAAAAATCCTGAAGGGACTTGAAAGGGTGGATGCTGAGGTTGTTTCCCCTCATGAGAGATTTCAGAACCAGGAGAGACTGTTTAAAAATAAGGGGCCTCCCATTTACGATGGCTGGGAGGAGAATTTTTCTCTCTCTGAAGATCATCCATTTGCGGAATTTTCTTCCCCAGAGTGATGGAAGCAGGGTCATTAAATACTTCTGCAGCTGAGTAAGAAAATTCTTGACTAACAAGGAGGGCAAAGGGTATGGGGGCAAGGAGGAAAGTAGAGTTGAGGCCACAATCAGACAGCCATGGGTTGCAAATGATGGAGCAGGCTCGAAGGCTAACTGGCCTGCTCCTAGCTCATATTTGCATGTTCTCAGGTTCATATGTATTCTGCCCTTCTTTAGTGGTAGAGATCATGGATTTGCAAGGTGCTGGCGAAGGAGGTTTAGCAAGTTGCTGTAATGCATCTTGTAGATGGTACACACTGCTGCCACAGAGTCGGTGATAGAGGGAGTGAATGTTTAAGGTGGTGGATGAGGTGCTGATCGAGCAGGTTACTTTATCCTAGACGCTGTCAAGTTTCTTGAATGTTGTTGGAGCTGCACTCATCCAGGCAAGTGGGGAGTATTCCATCAGACTCCTGACTTGTGCCTTGTAGTAGGCAGGCTCTGGGGAGTCAGATAAGTTTAATTACTGAAGAATTCCCAGCCTCTGTTACAGCCAGTGTTTATATGACTGATCCAGTTAAGTTTCTGGTCAATGTAACTCCCAGGATATTGATGGTGGGCTTGTCAGTAATGGTAATACCATTGAAAGAAATGGGCAGATGGTTAGATTATCCCTTGTTAGAGATGACCAGTGCTGGACACTTGTGTGACAGAAATGTTACTTGCCACTTACCAGCTGAAGCATGAATGCTGCCATCCAATGGTATGAAACACTTCACAAACATCAGCACGCATCCTCACTTCTGACCTAATGCTGGAGGGCAAATATTTAAAGGTGGATAGCTGGGCCTAAGACACTACCCTGAGGAACTTCTAAAGCAATTTCCTGTGGCTGAGATGGTTGGCAACCACAACATTTGTGCTCAGTATGGCACCAACCAATTCGCACTGACTTCAATTTTGCGAGGGCTTCTTGAAACCACACTGACTCAACCAAGCTTTTGCTGGATAATATTAAGTATACTTGTCAGACATACTGTCTCTTGCTTCGCAAATCTGTTATTGAGAAGGTTATGGGGTTATTTGCCAGATCAGATAGTGTCTGATTGCCCCAATTAAGTTAGAGAAGACAATAATGATCAACCTTTCAAAAGTTTAACCCGCAAATTACATTTAGTACAGGATGGAGATGTGGCTGTCACTGTGCTGTAGCACTAACCGTTAAATCCTCATGTCTGCAATCTTCACACTAGCTTGCGATTCTTTCAATTGGTTGCTATTGGATTTATGATTAAGCCTTCTTATTGTATTGGTTATGATCCATACCAATACAAAATATTTCAGGCAGCCCTTCTATCAGGGGCTTCAAAATTTCTTCTGGGACAGCAGAATGTTGCAGCTCACATTGTGCAATGATTTGAGGGCATTTTGTACAGTCGAAGATTATTGGCAACAGAGCCGCTCTGCAAACGTTATTTGAAAAGGATAATCGGCAAGAATAATGCAAGTTTAATTCAGGTGACATAACTGCAAGACCCAGGTAAAAACTGCTGAAAGATCCTGACGCATGCACAATGCACTGGTCACATTTTAGACGTCACCGGCCAGTCAGTTTCACACACAATTTCCTCTTGGCACCCATTGCTGAACATATTGGTAACTGAGAATGAAAAGCTGAAAATAATCACCAAAAAAGAAGCAACCTGCTCTCGAGTAGAACGGGACTCAACATGCCAGCCAAGCATTCTCAAAGATTAGCTGCAAGATCAGCTGTTCATTCCTGCACCAGATGATCTTGTCGGCAGGAGCTAATTCTACCAAAAGTCAAGTCTCTAATTTCCAGTGGGACAAGCTGCTGCCGACAGGATCAGCTGATGTTGAAATAGCTGATCTTGCAGCTAACCTACCAGGAACTTGGCTGCAGCAGGTTCAGGGCAGGTGCTGTCTGAGACCAGGGTCAGGTCAGGTTCCTGCGGGCAACAGGATCAAGTCATGAATAGATTTCAAGTTATTCTGGCAGTCAAGTTGCACAGTGGCAAATCATTCACTGTATATTACGCCGATAAAACGCAATACCATTGCATTTACTTCCAGCCTACAGTGACATGAATACTTCAACTTACACTTAGAGCATTTACTATAAAAGCCTGACAGCAATACTGCAAGTTATATGATTACGTTCAGTGCAACCACTCCAGGATGAACAACTTAAAGATTTATGGCACATCTGATTTAAACAGTACAGCCCCATACAATATATACTACTGTTCATTACAAATTGACTTTATCCCTGAAAGCAAACATTCTTCTTCAATCATATTCCCAGTTAATACTGCAAAGAAGTACTGAGCAGCAATCTAGTTATTTCAAAAAACAACTGATTAAACCTCAATCTCTAGTTTCTCTGTGATTTTCCAGTGTTAAATGGTGAAGTAGACCTGAAGAAATCCCATTGTTCCTCATCAGTTCTTGACTTTACTATCAATCTTTGTAATCCAGGGACTCTTGGCACGGATAGTGTTTTCCTTACGTCAACAATTAGTAAGGGAAAAAGCCATGAGGTGGACCGAGTAGTTCCCTTGCGCCAGTGGATCTCAATGTGGGGTCCATAGACCACTGACAGTCCAAGAGGGGCTTCCGGGTAGTCAGCGGGCTGGTCCAAAATGCAAATCACCGTCATGCCAACACCATAGCCAAGGCCATGCAAAGCTAACAGACCAGAATGCTCAGCCCCACCAATCGAGTCACATGACACACTCAGAGTGACTCCTGCATGTGAGGCACGAGGCAACAAAAGCACAAGCAACATGTTCCTAAGCAAAATTTGTATTACTGTTGCAACATACAACTGAGAGAACAGGTTTCCAACACTTGCAGGGGCTGATAATGAGAGAGAAGGAACCAACTGAACATGGAGCCCAACATGGAACTGAAGCTTTCCAGCTTGTAACCAGACGTCACTGTCAGTCTATCAAAAGCACTCCCATCCAACCCATTTATTCCGATTAGTTTTTTTTGCAAAAGCAGGTCGTGTAGGGCTGGTAAGGTGGTCCATGAAGTCATTGGTCTAAGGGATCAGTGGACTAAATATTCGAGAACCACTGCCTTAAGCTAATCCAATCTATCCCATACATCTGCTCAATATCCCTCAACCTCTTTTTTGCTCCAAAAACATTCAAGTGTCTTGTCAACCCAGTTATCTTGTTCACTCAACAGCTTTCCTGGGTAATGCCAGAGCAATTACTTTAAGTAAAAAATTCCACCCGGCCTCTCTCGCTTGTTTCTGGTTCCGTACACAGATACTTTAGCTAAATATTTAGATTTTATCAAATATCAAACAGTTAAAATTAGATCAATAAGTGTATAGCTATTGAAAAGAAATTGGAGCCCTTCCAGTAGAGATGAAGCAAAATTCTTCACTGCTCCTGGCAACAGCTAAGGAATAGGAATCAAACAGTTCAACACAAAAAGCTGCGACACAAGTACGGCATGCATATTTGAAGCCCAAGATACTTTAAACAAAGCAATAACTAAAATTGCAGCTTTCAAAAAGTTAAAAGGGCTATGTAGTTGAAAGATTGATTCGAAGACTGAATTCAAGTGGGATGAGGTGAAACTTTTTCACTGTTCATTTTAGCTTCCAGCATCCACAGCATTTTGCTTTTAGACCATTGCAACCTTAAAATATATTCAAAGCTGAAGCATCCTCAACCCTCTGGGGTAGAGTATTCCAAAGATTCACAACCCTTTGAGCAAGGCCTCAGTACTAACTGATCTGCCCTTTAGCCCAAGTGTACCTCCAAGTTCTATCTTTGCCAGTCAGGAAAAATAATCCCTCAGTGTCCACGCTATCCAGCCGTGAGATCACTTCATGTTCTTCTAAACTCCAGAGAATACAGACACACAATGGTTTCTTCAATACTTTTCCTCTGCTGAAATTATGTTCCTGTCGCTTATTAGTCCCTAGGTTCTACTCTATTTCGGCAATCCACAGTGAGAAAGGCACAACATAAATCATAGAAATCATAGAAACCCTACAGTACAGAAAGAGGCCATTCAGCCCATCGAGTCTGCACCGACCACAATCCCACCCAGGCCCTACCCCCATATCCCTACACATTTTACCCGCTAATCCCTCTAATCTACGCATCCCAGGACACTAAGGGGCAATTTTAGCATGGCCAATCAACCTAACCCACACATCTTTGGACTGTGGGAGGAAACCGGAGCACCCGGAGGAAACCCACGCAGACACGAGGAGAATGTGCAAACTCCACACAGACAGTGACCCAAGCCGGGAATCGAACCCAGGTCCCTGGAGCTGTGAAGCAGCAGTGCTAACCACTGTGGTACCGTGCCGCCCCATATTTGTTCAATGTCTGCTATTTCCTCATTCCCCACCAATTATCATTTTCATTAAATCCTTACAGTACAGGTGATGGGTCATTTGGCCCATTGAGCCTGCACCAACAACACATTTACCCTGCTAATCCCCTGACACTAAGGAGCAATTTAGCATGGCCAATCCATCTAACCCACACATCTTTGGAGCATGGGAGGAACCGGAGCACCCAGAGGAAACCCATATAAACGTGGGGAGAACATGCAAACTCCACAGTCACCCAAGGCCAGAATTGAACCCAAGTCCCTGGCGCTGTGAGGCAGCAGTGCTAACCACTGTGCCACCCCTAGAGAATCAGAATCCCTACAGTGCAGGAGGCCATTCAGCCCAACGATTCGCACCAACAATCCCACCCAGGCCCTATCCCTGCAACTCCACGCACCTACCCTGCCAATCCTCCTGCCACCAAGGGGCAATTTAGCAGCATCTACCCTGCCAATCCCCCTGACACTAGGGGATGACTTAGCATGGCCTAATCAACCTAAACTGCACCTCTTTGGAGTGTGGGAGGAAACCAGAGCACTCAGAGGAAACCCACAGAGACATGGGGAGGACGTGCAAACTTCACACAGTCAGCCAAGGCTGGAGCTGAGACGCAGCAGTGCTAACCATTGTGCCATATTTTCCCTGTCTCTGACTCTAATAAGGGGCCAACGCTGACTTTAGCTGCCCTCCTTTTCTATACTTACCTTTTTATATTTCTGGTTAGTTTACTCCCATTCTATTTTTTGCCTTTTTTAATCAACATTTTGGTGGTTTCTAAAACACTCCTAATCCTCAGGCTTACTACTATTCTTTATAACATAAATCTTTTCTTTTAAGCTTATACTTTGTTGGCAAGCCATGATGGATCTCCCTTGCTGAGGTTTTTGTTTTTTAAATGGAATGTATTGTGTCTTTAAACGTTTCCCACTCTTTATTTGTAACCATTACTTTACCATATACTATTATTAGTTTTCAAGCAAATATAAAATGTGGCGAATGGAAAGAAATTAAGTTCAAGACAATGATACATATTTCAAATCAAAACTGAGCAACATCTCTCAAAATACTGTCATTTTGTTTTTAATAGTAAAAATAAGCTTCTTACCAAAATAGAATTAGACAAAAAACACACCAAGTCTCCACAAGTTAGCTCTTATCTACCTTGCCATGTTATAAGTTCTTCCAAAATATTTCTGAAAATCATGATAGAAGAGTCTCTTGCCTTTGGAGTGGGTAGGCTGTTCAAATTATCAACTCTACCTCCCTTCCACTACTTTCAAAACCCTTAACCAATAAACACTCTCCTCTTCAACTTACTTTCATTCTCCATAAACTCAACTCAATTGTCTGAACTTCAGCACTGCATGTCTGTCACCCAATTATGCTAACCCACACAAACTCCCTGCCCCCAAACTAACATAAAACCCCCACTCTTATCAACAAACTTCTTCACTACTTCACCAACCTCCTATTGCCTTACATTATTTTCATGGTAACCCAAGCTCTGATTCTGGTTCTCTGTTCAAACTTCCCCTTCCACTGTTGTCAGAGTAATCAGATGTCTTGGCCCAATTTTCTGCAAGCCTGTTCCTCACTGAATTTCTTCTGGCTTTTAACTTCTCTCACTGGCTTTAAAAGTCTCCTCAAATCAATTTTTGAAACAAGTTTACAGATGCCTCTAGGCACCCTAGTAAAATTTAACATTCATTCCTTTCTTCCACAATGAAGCACATTGGAATATCTTCCTAAATAATACTTAAATACAAGTTTGCAGTAGCAACCGGGAGCTTAAATAACTCAAAATTGAGACTCCACATGCCTTTGGAATTTTGGCAATATTACTGTCTCTACTGAGAGATGCCTGCTCAGATAACAGTCATAAGCTGCCTTCAGTTTTAGCACATATGTATGTAGCAGTGCGTGAAGGCCACACTGTCCTCTGGGGAGAACAGTAAACACAAGTGCACGCCATGAGGAAAAAGATCAGGTCTATTTGACAGACTACCCTGAAATCATTACAAGCCAACAGAACCAAACCATCACCAATGTTAGGGATTACCTGCCTTACTCCTCCTTCAATAAAAAGTTCATTGGATTTGTGTAGGAACCTCAAATTTCCCAGCATGCAATTATTTGATTTGAAAGGGATGATTTGAGTTCCAATTGCCAATTAGCAGACAGGCATTCAAGTATTTTCTGAAATGGTTCAAAAGTGAAATCTAATTTTCAATTGAAAACAGTGCTTCTTTAAAGTTCCTTTGCCTCAATGAGCTATCTTAAGAAGATGCTTCAGCTTAAAGGTCCAGGGTTGAGTTTTATCTTTGGCTTATGAAAGGGTGAATAAACCAAACAGTGTAAAAATGCAATTTAAAATAGTACCCACGGTTGAGAATACAGATTAAGAATAAACTTCACTGCTAATCTACGCCTTTCATCCATGAATTAATTTACTGACTTCTGTTTGCTTCAAGTCTAGAACCTCTTCCCTTATCATGCCCTTTTCACTTTGTTGCCAATTCTCGCTAAACTCTCCAACTTATCTCACCAACGTGTTGCTGCTACTTTTTCACTTTTACCATTCAGCTCCATGGCCATCTTCAGCCAAACTTTCAAGTCCACTCTTTATTTGGACACGTGCATGGTCATGCGGTTTCAGAGACACTATATCAATAACAATTAAGTTTAAGCAACTTCATTAAATCTTTGTTTATATTTAAAAATTACTCACTCACACATTCTATTCTGGTCAGGGTGACCTGATCCGTATATGATTCCTCCCCCCCACTGCTGCCCCACCCATCGTGTTTATGCAGTGACCACTGCAGTGTCAATATTTTACATTTTGATTCAATTTAGTGCCACAGGAAATTAGAACCTGAGAATTTATACTGAACAAATGGATCATTCTATTTATTTGCCATGAATAACTCAAAGGGTAATTATGTTCTGAAAGAGTTAAGATACCTATAACTCCACTGAAGGTCTGTAATGATCCAACACTAATTTATCTAACTAGAAAACAATGAAAGCCCCAAAATACTTTTCCTGTCTCTTTTTTGGTTCATAGCGAGAGATGATAATGGTGGGAAAGAGGTTAATTTATCAGACACACAAACACACCCAGGTAAATACAACTAAGTGCAGAATAAAGCTCCATTCAGCTCCCACCTCAACAGTATTCCCTATTTCAGCTACGTGACATTTTGTAGCCACTTCCCACACCTGCCATCCTCTGGCCTATTGAAATCAGGCTGCTGATTTGCATTTTTATAGATCCTCTGACTGACCAAGTCCTATTCACCTTTACACAGTGCTCATGGGTCAACAATGATCCCCGGTCAAGCAAGGTCTTGATTTTTAAATTCAAATCACCCCATGGTCTTGTTTCTATCTCTGCATTCTCCACCAGCCCCACAATGCTCCAAAAATGCCTGTACTGATCTAATTATAGCCTCTTGAGCACCCCAAATTTAAACTGCTCCTCTATTGGTGACCCTGCTTTCAAGTGTCAAGACCTTATGTTCTGGACCTCCCTCCCTATATCTGTCCATCTCTCAACCATACTTTCCTCCTTTAACCTATATCTTTGACCAGACTTTTGGTCATCTGCTCAAATATCTCCTTAGATGGCTTGGTGTCATTTTATAATGGGTGCCTGTGAGGTGCCTTGGAATATTTTATATTCATATAGCACCTTTAATGTAATAAGTGGTTAACATAGGAAAATAACTCCATGCTTCACAGGAATATTATCAAACAAAATGAAAACAAAAAGCAAAATTGGACACCAAGCCATTTGAGACATTGCACACCTTCCAAACACTTGGCCAAAAAAGTAAATTTTAAGGAGAGTCTAAGATGAGGCTGTGCTACGATCAGAAGCTGAATAAAATTTTGTTCTCTCAGAAAATCAAGGGATATGAGGAATGGGCAGAAAAGTGGAGTTGAAGCCCAAAACCAGCCATGATCGTATTGCATGGTGGAGCAAATTCGACAGGCCATTGGTCATCTCCTGCTCCTATTACTATGTTATCCTGTTAAAGGAAAACAGAAAGGAAAAGAGGGGAAAAGGCTTACAGGGGTAATTCCAGGGCTTCTGGCCTTGACAGCTGATGGCACAGTCGCCCACAACACAGGGTGATGAAAATCAGAGATACTCAAGGAGCCAGAATTGGATGAACACAAATGCCTGAGGGTTGTGAGCTGGACAAGATTACGGATAGGAAATGGACGGATGAGGGAATGAGGTTGATCCTTTTAAATTTGATGTTACTTAATCAGGAACCAAAGTAGGCAAGCAAACATAATGGTAATGAGTGAACAAGACCTGGTGCAAGTTAAGACATGCGCAGAGTTTGGATGGCCTCAAATTCATGGGAAGCCAGCCAGGAGTGCATTGGAACAGTCAAGCAGAGAAGAAAATTTCACCAGTACTTGAACTAAGGCAGGGACGGAGCCAGCTGGGGTTCGAGGTGGAAATTGGTAATGATTGTGATGGCACAGAAAGCTGATCTTGGGGTCAGGTAAAATTACCAGAAGTTTGAAACAGTTGCCTGGGGGAAGAACAGAGTCAGTGGTTCGGAAATCAAGTTTGTGTCAGATCTGAAGACAATAAATTTGGACTCTCCAATACTTAGCTGAAGGAAATTTATGCTCATCCAACACTAGATGTTAGACAAGTAGTGCAGCAATTTAGACAGAGCAGAGGAGTCAAGAGAAGGGAGGCAGAGCTGGGGGCTGTCAGTGTGGAAATCAACTTCAGCTGTCACCAAGGGGCAGCAGGATCCTGTCAAAATGCACAGCAGACTTGAGGGGCTGAATGGTCTACTCATGGTCATTAAACCTGATTGTGCTTTATGTAGTCCTGATGGTGAATGGTTAAACCATTGCCCACCATAATGCCAAATGTGGGGCTGTTTCACATTCATTCAGAATTAGGTTGACAATGCCCAAACATCTGTTACCCAACATACAACATACTTACAGCCAGAGGAGACCTTCACCCCATCTGTCTGGTTAGATTTGAATCAGGTCCCAGTGGTACAAGTTCAGGATCCAAGTTATTGCACCACCCAGTTAAGTTTTTTTTAAATCAACAAATTGCAATGAGGCTAAACACAAGGCTATTGATGTTGCTTTTGTGCACACTCCAGACAGCTGATCCACTCGAATGTCAATAAATATTCATGGCTATCGGGTTTAAGCAAATACCAGACTCAGAGCCCAAGCTAAATTTTGTTGATCAATTAAAAATTCCTACTTTGAAGCCATGCTTGCGTATAACTTGCATAAAAGGTCATGATTGTGTGTCTCAGAACTGTTTAAATGTGCACTATGGAGTCTCAGCAGTCAGATACTACTTTCTAAATGTAAAGGATCATGAAATTCAAGATGAACAAGAAATACATGTACTAGAATAACCAAGTTACCTGGGCTTCCAGTAGCAGAATGCCAGGGATTGGGATGGCTGGGCTGGGGGCAGTTCACCTACAGGCTGGAGTTTGCACACTCTCGGCTCAGCCCAACTCAAGAAATCAGTCCTTGGAATTAGGCAAAATATTTTACTTTCCCCATTCATACACAAATAAAAGAACCAAAATGCAGCCAAAGACCATCCTTTAGCTTCCCCCAACAGCGTAAGCGTCCAAGATCTCTGCACTCCTCCAATTCTGACCTCCCGTGCATCCCTGATTTTAATTACTCAGTAAGAAGTCTCACAACACCAGGTTAAAGTCCAACAGGTTTATTTGAAGGGGCTGAATGAGTCTCCAGACTGGAGACAATACACATCTCTTTAACCTGTGTTGAATGCTCCCTCCACCCACATTGTCTGTACCTTTAAGACCTGGCTAGCTGTAGAGATTCGCATTCTAATTATTCTGTAACTTGATTTCTGTGTCTGTGCACTGTTTGAGAGCAGATATCCACTCCATCTGACGAAGGAGCAGTGCTCTGAAAGCTTATGGTATTTGCTACCAAATAAATCTGTTGGACTTTAACCTGGTGTTGTGAGACTTCTTACTGTGCTTACCCCAGTCCAACGCCGGCATCTCCACATTTTAATTACTCAGCCAGTGCTAGCTGGGCCTTCAGTTGTCTAGGCCCTTGCTCTGCAATTCCTTCTCTTAACCTCTCAGTTTTCCCATTTTCTTTTCTGCTTCAAAGAACACTCCTTAAAAATATTTAACGAAGCTTTTGATCATCTGTCCTAATAGACTCCCAACACACTGCGTTAGTAACACTCCTGTGAAGTGCCTTGGGATGTTATGTTAAAGGCACTATTGAAGTGCAAGTTGTTTACATACTTTATACAGTGCATAGTCTTTGCAATACTTACTCATGGATAAAATGTACTATTCCTGATTAAATTGAGCATCGAGTTAACCCACCTCTGTACTAACCTGATATGAGCATCTACAGCTGAATCAGTTTAACTAGGTCTTTCCTTGCCCCCTGCCGCCACCCCCCCGCCCCCCAACCTGTGCTCAGACTCAATTCAAGGAGCTCAAAGAAAAAAAACTTCAGTCATAAACCTATTCTAAACAGCAAGCTAATGCTATGTCAGGCTTATATTTGTTGCATAACCATACTGAAAAATATACACACTAAGAATTAAATCCTAAACATTCACATCAAAGACAGTTATTCCCAACACTTGTGCCCATCAAGTGTACTTCATTTTCCTTAGCTTATTAAGACTTCCAGCAGCATGGCATAGCCATTACAAGTAGTAATACCTAAGCACTTCAAAGCACTGAGGTCATATCATGAATTGCAATGATAGCTGTGATCCGAAAGCTTTTTTAAAAAAAATTGCACAATGCAAATTGTTTATTTGTTCCAGTATTCTTATTGTGAGCCTCTCCCACATTTTACACTATCAAAATTGCGGTTCAAAAATGTAATTTTCATCTTAACCACATCACTCATTGCTGGACTGAGCACATCAAGATGATTTTCTGTGGTTTTACTTCATTTTGTTCTTCCATTAAATGCCATCAATTTCACACTTACAGCACGCTGTAGAAATGAAACTCACTTGTACATATTCAGAAAGGCTAAACCTATTTGCATTGTGCAACCAAGTACAGCTTTTTTTTAAAAAAACTGCCCACAAGGCATGTGGGCAATTTCAATCTGGTCAAATTATGAAAGTGAATAATCTGCAATTTCACAATGTCACACATTTAAAATTGAATAGCAGAACTGCACAACACTAACATATAATGAGCAATGTAACCTCCCTAAAAAGAAATCTTGGTAATATAACATATATACATATTAATTCAATGGAATATAAAGGGTAAGTATCCAGTTTTGCATGGTATGTATCCCATAGCATCCAGAAACAATTAGGAGATTGGTCAGGCACTGAAAAATCATCTAAGTCACTAAACACTGGAGGAATATAGCAGCAGACCAAAATAGTTCATGTTCCAAAAAGGACAAAACAGACAAGGTAACTACAATTCCATTAGTATTACTTCCATCACATATAAAATAATGAATTGACCAGGAGAAAAATGTAACTTAATAGACAGAGTTCAGTTTAGATTCAGGACAGGAAGAGCCTCCCTCAACAACTTTGAGAAAATTACAACCCAAGTGAATTGATAAAAGTCCTACAATATGGTATGCCTGGATTTTCAAAAACAAGTGACAAAATTCCAAACTCCTGGGAAGGCTTTATGAAAGAAAACAAGATTTCATTGGATCATCATATTGAAGGCTGGAAAAAGATCAAAGTATTTGGGATGACATCTGTTTTGAATTTATTCAAGTAACTTGGATTCAGATATTCATGCAAAGTAGATAAAATTTATATATGAACATACATACGAACATAGAGCAGAAGGCCACTCAGTCCTTCAGGCCTACTCCACCATTCAATATGATGGCTAATCTGACTGCGAACTCACAACTACCCTCGGTAACTTTTCACCCCGCTTTTTCAAGAAACTAACATTCAAAGACACTGTTTCCACTGCCGTTTGAGGAAGAGAGTTCCACAGACTTATGACCCTCAAGAGACAAGTTCCCCTCATCTGTCTTAGTGAGCTTTCCCTTAAGCAGTGACCCCTAGTTCTCGATTCTCCTACGAGTAAACACTCTCTCCACATCCACCTTGTCTCGTCCCCTCAGGATCTTAAAAGTAATCTCTTACTCTTCCAAACTCCAGCAGATACAAGCCGAACCTGTCCACTTGTTCCTCATAAAATACACTGCCTGTTCCTGGTATTCGTTTAGTAAACCTTCTCTGAGCTACTTTCTTAAATAAGGAGACCAATATTGTACATAATACTCCAGATGTGGTCTCATCAGTGTCCTGTACAACCGAAGCATAAATTTCCTACTTTTGTAGAGATAAGGAAAGACCTTCCCACAGACAATTCCACTAAATTACATTAACTCAATACAAAAACACAACCTATTTTGTATCACTTATATAGCACTCACCTATTACAACTGAAGAATGTGCAGTAGAAAACAGTATCGAATGGTGCACTCAATAGCTAATGACAACTTATCCACTCTTCAGATTATTTGCCATGAGTCAAGCTCTCTCATCTAATTAGTATTGACAGTTTGAAGAACAGAATTGGAAGAGGTAACCATTATTACATATAACTTCAGAGAAAACAGAACGAAAGAACGTGGTATGATATTTACTGAGGTTAAAAGATGGGTTCCAAGTGAAAACTTACAAACTACCTTGCAGAGAAAATGTTAGGCTGTCACACTCCTGTAGTCTCTCTCAAGATGTTTTCCAATGTTAAAGGTACCATTTTCACTATCATCCTCTTTTGTCATGTAATCAATCTTGCCTTCTATACTATCACAGATCTTTTCCATGTTCTTTCCTCCTATCCCATCTTCCTTTTCTCTGTAATAGCTTAAAACCTGCTCCATCTTTAACATTCTCCAGTTCTGATGAAAGGCCTTTGATCTGAAGTGTTAGTTTGGTTACTTTCTCTACGGAAGCTGCCCGATCTGAGTATTTCCAGCATTTTCTGTTTATGTTTCAGATTTCTACTATCCACAGATTTCTTTTGCCACTTGTTAGCACAAGATCAGGTTGCTGTTGAAAAAAAACAAGTTGTGCTTGGATGGAGTGACTTATTGCATTGTCAAGCTTCCACTTACAAATTAACAAAGACACTCTTGACCTCCACTCCACACCCAGACACCTATGTCAGTTTGCAAGATTTCTCTCCTCTCTTATAGGGATATCAAAAAGCAGGATTGCAGCATTGACACTCAACCCAACTCTAGCAAGATACAAAGCTTAGCACTCACTTTGAAAGTCTGAACTACTTTAGAACTTGTATTTTTTTCTCAATTTCATCAGCACTATTGATATTCTAGCTCCAAAGACTTTGTTTATGCCTGCTAATCTCCAACGATGTCATCCAGTTTTATAGTGTCGACCAGTTGAATCATTAGCTTAAGAGTTCAAACCTCATGCCAAAAGCCAAGCTTAAAGTTAGACTGACTTTTCAAACTATACTGTGGGAAATCTGGATTATTGATGCTGCTATCTTTCAGGTGATATATTAAACAGAGGTCCCTAATTTGCCTGTTCAGTAGAAAACGGCACATGGTAAGGGTAGCAAGGAGCTCTCCAAGTGTCTCTCCCTGATTATTTATATTTAGTTTGCAATATCTTGGTATGCACAATTATCAAAAAAAATGTCATAAGGAGTTATAAGACATCCTAATTAAGTGATGTAACTGTTCTTCCTCATTACAGTGCTATCTTGATTTCAAAATTGTTGCAATCTCCCACCCCAAATTCTTTTCCAGAATATAACTGTGGATTATTCATCTCCTGCAGCCTTCCCTTCCTCCAACAAACCTCAGGTTTTGAAAGCCTGATCTTGCCATGATGATTTTGTCACATCTTTTACTCGGAATCCTGGATGGTATTCTGTATTCTGGGTCTTACAGTGTGCGCTTATGCAAATTTTTCATACAACACCAAAGATTGGAAATTTTTCTCATTAAATTGAAAGAGTTTCCATGCTGTTGAATACCAATTAGTTTTCTTTTAAGGAAATAAATGCTGGATATGCCATTCTGAATTTGTTTGCCACCAGTTTTGGAGAGCATTGCAGACGCAGTTTGGAAACACTATCTTGATGCTGAGCACGATGACTTTGGTATAAATCAAGTACCAAATCACTTCATTCCACAGCATCATTCAGAAAAATGTTTCTATAACATTTAATCACATCCAGGGAATGTCAAATATTTAGGGCAGATGTCTTTGGAAATGTTTACTTTCAACATTACACATTTGAGTAACTACCCACCCCTGCCTATTTCAATGATAGTGTGACACACTGAAGCAATGTCTCAGCCGACACAATAGTCATTGATACTGCATGCAAAATGACTACGACTTCAATTGTGACTGCTCCACAAATGTATTGGGCGTGAACCACTTTGGGGCATTTTTGGCATGAATAAGGTTCTATATAAATGCAAGCTTTTATTATTCACAATTATTGAATGGTAAATGTGGAATGATTCCAAAATGGCATTAGGTACAAGTATATATCATTTATTGCTTTCTACAACAGCTGCATAAATTTCAAATGCAGTTACAATCCTAGCATAAAATGATAATTAAAAAGGCAGAGAATAAAATGCTGGAAATATGTATCATCTCAATGAGCCTAGAACTATAGATACTACCTCAACAAAAGCACGTTCTTAACTACAATATTATCCTTTCTTTTCTCTTCATGCACATGGTGTAAATGCAATAACCAAGCAACCAACAAGAAATCTGCAGCACCTGACTTTTTTCCAACCCACACCACTGTGAACGGTTTATCCTCTGGATAAACCGCAGAGTATCAAAAAAGTGTATGTCGATGATGGCTCAGAAGGCAGCACTCTCATCCAAGTCAGAAGATTGTGGATTCAAGCCTCACTTCAGGGCTCATGTATCAGCCCATGTGTGCTGCCAGACAGTACCAAAGGTGTGCTGCACTGTTAAGGATGTCACCTTTCAGATGAGACTTTCAACCAAGGTCCAGCTGCTACCTTAGAAATAAAAAAAAAAGCTCATGCTATTGCAAAGTTGTTTTCCCCATTGTACTGTTCAATATTTATCCCTCAAATCAACTTCACAAAAAAGATTTGATCATCACCATATTGGTGTTTGCTATATTCCTTATATTAGAACAGAAAAATTACAGCACAGAAAGAGATTATTCAGACCATCTTGTCCATGCCAGCCCAGTGACACCCAGGTGTCACTTCTAATCCCACCTTCCTGCACCCGGCCCATAGCCCTGTAGCTTGCAGCACTTAAGGTGCAGATCCAGGTACTTTTTTTTAAAGAGTTTAGGGTCTCTGCCTCCACTACCGACTCGAATAAGGAATCAAAGCTGCTCAGAATGAACAATTTCTACAAAAACCTGAGCCCAGGTGTCTTTGGGTTCGAGGGTGATTTGCTTCCACTCCAGTTTGATGGACTCTGAAATGGTTGGTAAGTCCAATGAGCAATCTTCAGCCACTGCTGCATTTGGGGTAGGTAGTACTTAGAAGCATTGGGTAGGTATGTCGTTTGGAGGTTTGTGCGCTCACTCCGGCAGCACAACTTCACCTCTGCACACTCTCAATGAAGTCTCACGATTAATTGAATGCCTTCCTGAATGAGCCTTCTCCATTTTGGTTGGTCACAAGCCAGAGTCTCCCATGAGTCAGAGGGGATATCTGATCTCATTAGGGACCCTTTAAGGACATCCCTAAAGCATTTCCACTGTCCTCCAGAGAGTCAGAAGTTTAACAACACCAGGTTAAAGTCCAACAGGTTTATTTGGTAGCAAAAGCCACACAAGCTTTCGAGGCTCTGAGCCCCTTCTTCAGGTGAGTGGGAATTCTGTTCACAAACAGAACTTATAAAGACACAGACTCAATTTACATGAAAAATGGTTGGAATGCGAATACTTACAACTAATCCATTAGTTGTAAGTATTCGCATTCCAACCATTATTCATGTAAATTGAGTCTGTGTCTTTATAAGTTCTGTTTGTGAACAGAATTCCCACTCACCTGAAGAAGGGGCTCAGAGCCTCGAAAGCTTGTGTGGCTTTTGCTACCAAATAAACCTGTTGGACTTTAACCTGGTGTTGTTAAACTTCTTACTGTGTTTACCCCAGTCCAACGCCGGCATCTCCACATCATGTACTCCAGAGAGTCTCCAGACACAACTGAGTGGTACAAACTGCTTCAGCAAACTGGAGCCAAGCATATGCCCAGCAGAACTGGTTTTGAGTAATCAACATCTTGATGCTGGGCGAGTTGACTTGAGAGAGGATATTACTGTTGGGCCGTCTTCCTTGCCAGCTGATTTGGAGGACCCAGGTAAAGAAAAGTACCCACTACAACCAAGACTCGTAAAACAGTTAAAAGTTGCAATGCAGCCGTTAGCAGCTACATTGAAACCTTCAACTGAGTGCTGAACAAAGTATTCAACTTAGTGATCAGAGTACTTTCCAAAACTAATACTCTGCAACAAGCCACTGACAAGCCACAAACATACAAAAGGATTACAGCAATCACACCAACTAAAAGGAGCGAGCTAACTCAAGTTCAACTTTTATTCAGATTAATCAATGTCAATAATTAAAATCTGTACCCAACAGTAACTCACTGGCTTTATTTATTTTAAGTTGTGTATCCAGCATTCCCAAATATTTGAAGTGGCTTGCACTATTTGCAGGTACTTGGCACATTGCAAAGACCATATGTCAATAGTCATGAACTCCAAAATTTGTCTTTGGGAAAAAAAACTGTTTTGCAACATCCATTGAAACGAATGCAAAAGTACACATTTAATTGACTGAAGTGGCGACAATTGCTCTCAAGGAGAAACTCTGCTTTTGATAAGTGTTAGGTACACTACCAACTGTTGAAGAGCAGCATTTTTTAAATGCTCAAATTCCGCAGGAACTACCTACACACTGGCAAAAGAGAATGATTACCAATTTTAGGATCAGGTGCAAATCCCCTTCTCTGTTTAAGAAACACACAAGTCCCCAACAACCTGCAGAAACACCTGCATTTTCACTTCAGTGTGAAGATAAAAGCCCTGGGTAAGAATCAGTCTGTTAACGTGACTACAGTGAATTGTTGTTAAAGTGATGCCTGTTGCATTGCATCGGATACCGTTACAGGAACATCAGTGTAAAGCTGGAGGAGGGAAGCTAGGCAGAAATTTCCAGCTTCATCCAACTCTACTGTTGGCAAAAGTGGGGGAATTGCCAAGTAATTAAAACTTTATATGGGGGGGGGGGGGCCTGTGTGTGTGTGTGCAGCCTTTAGTAAGGGGGGGGGGTGCAGCCTTTAGTAAGGTGGTGGGGGGGGGGGGGTGCAGCCTTTAGTAAGGTGGTGGGGGGGGGGTGCAGCCTTTAGTAAGGGAGGGGTGCAGCCTTTAGTAAGGGGGGGGTGCAGCCTTTAGTAAGGGGGGGGTGCAGCCTTTAGTAAGGGGGGGGGGGTGCAGCCTTTAGTAAGGGGGGGGGTGCAGCCTTTAGTAAGGGGGGGGGGTGCAGCCTTTAGTAAGGGGGGGGTGCAGCCTTTAGTAAGGGGGGGGGTGCAGCCTTTAGTAAGGGGGGGGTGCAGCCTTTAGTAAGGGGGGGGTGCAGCCTTTAGTAAGGGGGGGGGTGCAGCCTTTAGTAAGGGGGGGGGTGCAGCCTTTAGTAAGGGGGGGGTGCAGCCTTTAGTAAGGGGGGGGTGCAGCCTTTAGTAAGGGGGGGGTGCAGCCTTTAGTAAGGGGGGGGGTGCAGCCTTTAGTAAGGGGGGGGGTGCAGCCTTTAGTAAGGGGGGGGGTGCAGCCTTTAGTAAGGGGGGGGGTGCAGCCTTTAGTAAGGGGGGGGTGCAGCCTTTAGTAAGGGGGGGGGGGTGCAGCCTTTAGTAAGGGGGGGGGTGCAGCCTTTAGTAAGGGGGGGGGGTGCAGCCTTTAGTAAGGGGGGGGTGCAGCCTTTAGTAAGGTGGGGGGGGGTGCAGCCTTTAGTAAGGTTTGGGGGGGTGCAGCCTTTAGTAAGGTTTGGGGGGGGTGCAGCCTTTAGTAAGGTTTGGGGGGGGTGCAGCCTTTAGTAAGGTTTGGGGGGGGTGCAGCCTTTAGTAAGGTTTGGGGGGGGGGGTGCAGCCTTTAGTAAGGTTTGGGGGGGCAGCCTTTAGTAAGGGGGGGGGTGCAGCCTTTAGTAAGGGGGGGGTGCAGCCTTTAGTAAGGGGGGGGGTGCAGCCTTTAGTAAGGGGGGGGGGGTGCAGCCTTTAGTAAGGGGGGGGGTGCAGCCTTTAGTAAGGGGGGGGGTGCAGCCTTTAGTAAGGGGGGGGTGCAGCCTTTAGTAAGGGGGGGGTGCAGCCTTTAGTAAGGGGGGGGTGCAGCCTTTAGTAAGGGGGGGGTGCAGCCTTTAGTAAGGGGGGGGTGCAGCCTTTAGTAAGGGGGGGGTGCAGCCTTTAGTAAGGGGGGGGTGCAGCCTTTAGTAAGGGGGGGGTGCAGCCTTTAGTAAGGGGGGGGTGCAGCCTTTAGTAAGGGGGGGGTGCAGCCTTTAGTAAGGGGGGGGTGCAGCCTTTAGTAAGGGGGGGGTGCAGCCTTTAGTAAGGGGGGGGTGCAGCCTTTAGTAAGGGGGGGGTGCAGCCTTTAGTAAGGGGGGGGTGCAGCCTTTAGTAAGGGGGGGGTGCAGCCTTTAGTAAGGGGGGGGTGCAGCCTTTAGTAAGGGGGGGGTGCAGCCTTTAGTAAGGGGGGGGTGCAGCCTTTAGTAAGGGGGGGGTGCAGCCTTTAGTAAGGGGGGGGTGCAGCCTTTAGTAAGGGGGGGGTGCAGCCTTTAGTAAGGGGGGGGTGCAGCCTTTAGTAAGGGGGGGGTGCAGCCTTTAGTAAGGGGGGGGTGCAGCCTTTAGTAAGGGGGGGGTGCAGCCTTTAGTAAGGGGGGGGTGCAGCCTTTAGTAAGGGGGGGGTGCAGCCTTTAGTAAGGGGGGGGTGCAGCCTTTAGTAAGGGGGGGGTGCAGCCTTTAGTAAGGGGGGGGTGCAGCCTTTAGTAAGGGGGGGGTGCAGCCTTTAGTAAGGGGGGGGTGCAGCCTTTAGTAAGGGGGGGGTGCAGCCTTTAGTAAGGGGGGGGTGCAGCCTTTAGTAAGGGGGGGGTGCAGCCTTTAGTAAGGGGGGGGTGCAGCCTTTAGTAAGGGGGGGGTGCAGCCTTTAGTAAGGGGGGGGTGCAGCCTTTAGTAAGGGGGGGGTGCAGCCTTTAGTAAGGGGGGGGTGCAGCCTTTAGTAAGGGGGGGGTGCAGCCTTTAGTAAGGGGGGGTGCAGCCTTTAGTAAGGGGGGGGTGCAGCCTTTAGTAAGGGGGGGGTGCAGCCTTTAGTAAGGGGGGGGTGCAGCCTTTAGTAAGGGGGGGGTGCAGCCTTTAGTAAGGGGGGGGTGCAGCCTTTAGTAAGGGGGGGTGCAGCCTTTAGTAAGGGGGGGGGTGCAGCCTTTAGTAAGGGGGGGGTGCAGCCTTTAGTAAGGGGGGGGTGCAGCCTTTAGTAAGGGGGGGGTGCAGCCTTTAGTAAGGGGGGGGTGCAGCCTTTAGTAAGGGGGGGGTGCAGCCTTTAGTAAGGGGGGGGTGCAGCCTTTAGTAAGGGGGGGGTGCAGCCTTTAGTAAGGGGGGGGTGCAGCCTTTAGTAAGGGGGGGGTGCAGCCTTTAGTAAGGGGGGGGTGCAGCCTTTAGTAAGGGGGGGGTGCAGCCTTTAGTAAGGGGGGGGTGCAGCCTTTAGTAAGGGGGGGGTGCAGCCTTTAGTAAGGGGGGGGTGCAGCCTTTAGTAAGGGGGGGGTGCAGCCTTTAGTAAGGGGGGGGGGGTGCAGCCTTTAGTAAGGGGGGGGGGGTGCAGCCTTTAGTAAGGGGGGGGGTGCAGCCTTTAGTAAGGGGGGGGGGGTGCAGCCTTTAGTAAGGGGGGGGGGGGTGCAGCCTTTAGTAAGGGGGGGGGGTGCAGCCTTTAGTAAGGGGGGGGGGGGGGTGCAGCCTTTAGTAAGGGGGGGGTGCAGCCTTTAGTAAGGGGGGGGGTGCAGCCTTTAGTAAGGGGGGGGGTGCAGCCTTTAGTAAGGGGGGGGGGGTGCAGCCTTTAGTAAGGGGGGGGGTGCAGCCTTTAGTAAGGGGGGGGGGGGGTGCAGCCTTTAGTAAGGGGGGGGGGGTGCAGCCTTTAGTAAGGGGGGGGTGCAGCCTTTAGTAAGGGGGGGGGTGCAGCCTTTAGTAAGGGGGGGGGTGCAGCCTTTAGTAAGGGGGGGCTGCAGCCTTTAGTAAGGGGGGGGGGTGCAGCCTTTAGTAAGGGGGGGGGTGCAGCCTTTAGTAAGGGGGGGGTGCAGCCTTTAGTAAGGGGGGGGGTGCAGCCTTTAGTAAGGGGGGGGGGGGTGCAGCCTTTAGTAAGGGGGGGGGGTGCAGCCTTTAGTAAGGGGGGGGGGTGCAGCCTTTAGTAAGGGGGGGGGGGTGCAGCCTTTAGTAAGGGGGGGGGGGGTGCAGCCTTTAGTAAGGGGGGGGGGGGTGCAGCCTTTAGTAAGGGGGGGGGGGTGCAGCCTTTAGTAAGGGGGGGGGGGTGCAGCCTTTAGTAAGGGGGGGGGGGGTGCAGCCTTTCGTAAGGTGGTGGGGGGGGGGTGCAGCCTTTAGTAAGGTGGTGGGGGGGGGGGTGCAGCCTTTAGTAAGGGAGGGGTGCAGCCTTTAGTAAGGGGGGGGTGCAGCCTTTAGTAAGGGGGGGGTGCAGCCTTTAGTAAGGGGGGGGGTGCAGCCCTTTAGTAAGGGGGGGGGTGCAGCCTTTAGTAAGGGGGGGGGTGCAGCCTTTAGTAAGGGGGGGGGTGCAGCCTTTAGTAAGGGGGGGGGTGCAGCCTTTAGTAAGGGGGGGGGTGCAGCCTTTAGTAAGGGGGGGGGTGCAGCCTTTAGTAAGGGGGGGGGGTGCAGCCTTTAGTAAGGGGGGGGTGCAGCCTTTAGTAAGGGGGGGGGTGCAGCCTTTAGTAAGGGGGGGGTGCAGCCTTTAGTAAGGGGGGGGGGTGCAGCCTTTAGTAAGGGGGGGGTGCAGCCTTTAGTAAGGGGGGGGTGCAGCCTTTAGTAAGGGGGGGGTGCAGCCTTTAGTAAGGGGGGGTTGCAGCCTTTAGTAAGGGGGGGGGGTGCAGCCTTTAGTAAGGGGGGGGGGTGCAGCCTTTAGTAAGGGGAGGGGGTACAGCCTTTAGTAAGGGGGGGGCTGCAGCCTTTAGTAAGGGGGGGGGTGCAGCCTTTAGTAAGGGGGGGGGGTGCAGCCTTTAGTAAGGGGGGGGGGGGGTGCAGCCTTTAGTAAGGGGGGGGTGCAGCCTTTAGTAAGGTGGGGGGGGTGCAGCCTTTAGTAAGGTTTGGGGGGGTGCAGCCTTTAGTAAGGTTTGGGGGGGGTGCAGCCTTTAGTAAGGTTTGGGGGGGTGCAGCCTTTAGTAAGGTTTGGGGGGGGGGGTGCAGCCTTTAGTAAAGGTTTGGGGGGGGGTGCAGCCTTTAGTAAGGTTTGTGGGGGGGGGGTGCAGCCTTTAGTAAGGGGGGGTGCAGCCTTTAGTAAGGGGGGGTGCAGCCTTTAGTAAGGGGGGGGTGCAGCCTTTAGTAAGGGGGGGGGTGCAGCCTTTAGTAAGGGGGGGGGTGCAGCCTTTAGTAAGGGGGGGGTGCAGCCTTTAGTAAGGGGGGGGGTGCAGCCTTTAGTAAGGGGGGGGGTGCAGCCTTTAGTAAGGGGGGGGGTGCAGCCTTTAGTAAGGGGGGGTGCAGCCTTTAGTAAGGGGGGGTGCAGCCTTTAGTAAGGGGGGGGGTGCAGCCTTTAGTAAGGGGGGGGGTGCAGCCTTTAGTAAGGGGGGGGGTGCAGCCTTTAGTAAGGGGGGGGGTGCAGCCTTTAGTAAGGGGGGGGTGCAGCCTTTAGTAAGGGGGGGGTGCAGCCTTTAGTAAGGGGGGGGTGCAGCCTTTAGTAAGGGGGGGGTGCAGCCTTTAGTAAGGGGGGGGTGCAGCCTTTAGTAAGGGGGGGGTGCAGCCTTTAGTAAGGGGGGGGTGCAGCCTTTAGTAAGGGGGGGGTGCAGCCTTTAGTAAGGGGGGGGTGCAGCCTTTAGTAAGGGGGGGGTGCAGCCTTTAGTAAGGGGGGGGTGCAGCCTTTAGTAAGGGGGGGGTGCAGCCTTTAGTAAGGGGGGGGTGCAGCCTTTAGTAAGGGGGGGGTGCAGCCTTTAGTAAGGGGGGGTGCAGCCTTTAGTAAGGGGGGGGTGCAGCCTTTAGTAAGGGGGGGTGCAGCCTTTAGTAAGGGGGGGGGTGCAGCCTTTAGTAAGGGGGGGGTGCAGCCTTTAGTAAGGGGGGGGTGCAGCCTTTAGTAAGGGGGGGGGTGCAGCCTTTAGTAAGGGGGGGTGCAGCCTTTAGTAAGGGGGGGGTGCAGCCTTTAGTAAGGGGGGGGTGCAGCCTTTAGTAAGGGGGGGGTGCAGCCTTTAGTAAGGGGGGGGTGCAGCCTTTAGTAAGGGGGGGGTGCAGCCTTTAGTAAGGGGGGGGTGCAGCCTTTAGTAAGGGGGGGTGCAGCCTTTAGTAAGGGGGGGGTGCAGCCTTTAGTAAGGGGGGGGTGCAGCCTTTAGTAAGGGGGGGGTGCAGCCTTTAGTAAGGGGGGGGTGCAGCCTTTAGTAAGGGGGGGGTGCAGCCTTTAGTAAGGGGGGGGTGCAGCCTTTAGTAAGGGGGGGGTGCAGCCTTTAGTAAGGGGGGGGTGCAGCCTTTAGTAAGGGGGGGGTGCAGCCTTTAGTAAGGGGGGGGGTGCAGCCTTTAGTAAGGGGGGGGTGCAGCCCTTTAGTAAGGGGGGGGGTGCAGCCCTTTAGTGCAGCCTTTAGTAAGGGGGGGTGCAGCCTTTAGTAAGGGGGGGTGCAGCCTTTAGTAAGGGGGGGGTGCAGCCTTTAGTAAGGGGGGGGTGCAGCCTTTAGTAAGGGGGGGGGTGCAGCCTTTAGTAAGGGGGGGGTGCAGCCTTTAGTAAGGGGGGGGTGCAGCCTTTAGTAAGGGGGGGGTGCAGCCTTTAGTAAGGGGGGGGTGCAGCCTTTAGTAAGGGGGGGGTGCAGCCTTTAGTAAGGGGGGGGTGCAGCCTTTAGTAAGGGGGGGGGGTGCAGCCTTTAGTAAGGGGGGGGGGTGCAGCCTTTAGTAAGGGGGGGGGTGCAGCCTTTAGTAAGGGGGGGGGTGCAGCCTTTAGTAAGGGGGGGGTGCAGCCTTTAGTAGGGGGGGGGGTGCAGCCTTTAGTAAGGGGGGGGTGCAGCCTTTAGTAAGGGGGGGGGGTGCAGCCTTTAGTAAGGGGGGGGGGTGCAGCCTTTAGTAAGGGGGGGGGGTGCAGCCTTTAGTAAGGGGGGGGGGTGCAGCCTTTAGTAAGGGGGGGGGGGTGCAGCCTTTAGTAAGGGGGGGGGGTGCAGCCTTTAGTAAGGGGGGGGGGTGCAGCCTTTAGTAAGGGGGGGGGGTGCAGCCTTTAGTAAGGGGGGGGGGGGTGCAGCCTTTTAGTAAGGGGGGGGGTGCAGCCTTTAGTAAGGGGGGGGGTGCAGCCTTTAGTAAGGGGGGGGGGGTGCAGCCTTTAGTAAGGGGGGGGGGGTGCAGCCTTTAGTAAGGGGGGGGGGGGTGCAGCCTTTAGTAAGGGGGGGGGGTGCAGCCTTTAGTAAGGGGGGGGTGCAGCCTTTAGTAAGGGGGGGGGTGCAGCCTTTAGTAAGGGGGGGGGTGCAGCCTTTAGTAAGGGGGGGGGGGTGCAGCCTTTAGTAAGGGGGGGGGTGCAGCCTTTAGTAAGGGGGGGGGGGTGCAGCCTTTAGTAAGGGGGGGGGGGGTGCAGCCTTTAGTAAGGGGGGGGGGGGGGTGCAGCCTTTAGTAAGGGGGGGGGTGCAGCCTTTAGTAAGGGGGGGGTGCAGCCTTAGTAAGGGGGGGGGTGCAGCCTTTAGTAAGGGGGGGGGGGTGCAGCCTTTAGTAAGGGGGGGGGTGCAGCCTTTAGTAAGGGGGGGGGTGCAGCCTTAGTAAGGGGGGGGGGTGCAGCCTTTAGTAAGGGGGGGGGGTGCAGCCTTTAGTAAGGGGGGGGGGGTGCAGCCTTTAGTAAGGGGGGGGGTGCAGCCTTTAGTAAGGGGGGGGGTGCAGCCTTAGTAAGGTGGGGGGGTGCAGCCTTTAGTAAGGGGGGGGGGTGCAGCCTTTAGTAAGGGGGGGGGGTGCAGCCTTTAGTAAGGGGGGGGGTGCAGCCTTTAGTAAGGGGGGGGGTGCAGCCTTTAGTAAGGGGGGGGGTGCAGCCTTTAGTAAGGGGGGGGGGTGCAGCCTTTAGTAAGGGGGGGGGGGTGCAGCCTTTAGTAAGGGGGGGGGGGGGTGCAGCCTTTAGTAAGGGGGGGGGGTGCAGCCTTTAGTAAGGGGGGGGGTGCAGCCTTTAGTAAGGGGGGGGGGTGCAGCCTTTAGTAAGGGGGGGGGGTGCAGCCTTTAGTAAGGGGGGGGGGTGCAGCCTTTAGTAAGGGGGGGGGTGCAGCCTTTAGTAAGGGGGGGGGGGGTGCAGCCTTTAGTAAGGGGGGGGGGGTGCAGCCTTTAGTAAGGGGGGGGGGTGCAGCCTTTAGTAAGGGGGGGGGGTGCAGCCTTTAGTAAGGGGGGGGGGGTGCAGCCTTTAGTAAGGGGGGGGGGTGCAGCCTTTAGTAAGGGGGGGGGGGTGCAGCCTTTAGTAAGGGGGGGGGGGTGCAGCCTTTAGTAAGGGGGGGGGGGGGGTGCAGCCTTTAGTAAGGGGGGGGGGGTGCAGCCTTTAGTAAGGGGGGGGGTGCAGCCTTTAGTAAGGGGGGGGGGTGCAGCCTTTAGTAAGGGGGGGTGCAGCTTTAGTAATGCAGCCTTTAGTAAGGGGGGGGGGGTGCAGCCTTTAGTAAGGGGGGGGGGGTGCAGCCTTTAGTAAGGGGGGGGTGCAGCCTTTAGTAAGGGGGGGGGGGGAGCAGCCTTTAGTAAGGGGGGGGTGCAGACCTTTAGTAAGGGGGGGGGTGCAGCCTTTAGTAAGGGGGGGTGCGCCTTTAGTAAGGGGGGGGGGTGCAGCCTTTAGTAAGGTGCAGAGTAAGTAAGGGGGGGGGTGCCAGCCTTTAGTAAGGGGGGGGGGGTGCAGCCTTTAGTAAGGGGGTAAGGGGGGGGTGCAGCCTTTAGTATATGGTTGGGGGAGGAGGGGGTGTGCAAACCAGCCCCTCTCCCTCATGGGTTCTGCACATC